>NC_137498.1:15195000-15200000 GCF_041902795.1 Electrophorus electricus
TGGTTTCTAGCTAGAAATAGTACAAAATACTACATTTATTCTGTAAAGTGTAGTGTAATAATCAAAACAGCACAACTCTGACTGCTGGGTCTATTCTAATGTGAAATTGGGACAAAGGATGATGTTTTAAACACAGACTAAAACTAGGACTAGGCTCCAGGGTCTAGGCTCAATGGCAGGTCCAGTTTGAATTTAATTTAGTACAAAACAGGTTTAGTATGAGTAGGACTGGTTTGGTTACTGATAATTTGGGGAATATTGTGTACTGTGAGGAGAGATATCAGTACTTCACTGAGAAAAGGGACTGCTCATGTACTACCAAACCATGTCTATGTTCAAAGGCTGATTAACAGAGTTTATCAAAGTTCAAATAGGTTCTTATTGTGAGTAATGCAGGTTTTTGTTGTTTGTTTTTGACTCATTCAGTAAATCCAGAAATTCATATTACTCACAAAAAATCTTAAAGAACTTTTCTGCATAAGCAATGGTCCACAACAAATTATTGTGATGTGGAAACTGAAAAAGCAAACAAAAAGCAGGTCCTCTCACTATCTAGAAATTCTTGAATGTGTGTGTGTGTGTGTATGTGTGTGTTTGCATGCTTATAGACTCTGGAGACATAAAGCAGACAGCATTCTGTAGTGACAGTGCATAATAGTTCAAAGTATATTTACCAATAAAACAAATTTGATACAATGAATAAAATATTAAGTACACAGGACATCATAAGGTAGTGCAAACATAAAATATATCAAGCCATGAAAAAGTAATGCAAAAATGTGTATGTACGCAAGCTTTGAGGTGATTAACTCTATAAACTGCATTTTAAAACTATAAACTTAGAAGGAAGAGTTTGAGAATAAGAGTGAGGGGATAATATATCTGTTTGTTTCTCTTCTCTACATCAGACTCCACCCCCTTTGCTTTATAATGAGCATGTGTGTCTCCTGTGTCTTTCACAGATGCAGCATCATGGTCAGTGTGGGGTTGTGGGATACATTACAAAAGAAGAAACAACCAGAGTCCTCACAGGTCAAAGGACATGATGGCACTGTGTGTGGTTTTGTATGTCTCCGTAAAGCTGGTGATGTGAACTTGAAAAGAAACATAAGAGCTCTGGCCAAGTTCATTTGTTCCCAGTTCCTCTCTGCTGGGTGGACATTAGGGTCTGGAGTACTGAAGTAATGCTGTGAGAGTTCTGGAATCAGTGTGTGTCCACAGTGGTAGTGGAGATCTGGGTGTAGAGTTGTCAGTGTGTGCTGGGAGGTCAATGGTGTTTCCATAGAGACAAGCATGCTCAGTTTGTGTTTTCTCTTTACTGTACTTCCTCTCACTAAAGGTGAGTGTGAAATTCTCTCTTAATGCTGAGTGACATGAAACTGTACATATATGTGATAATCTAAAAATGTTATTAAAGTGAGTTGAATCATTCAAGATGTATTTGGCTGAATTAGAATTATAACCTGGCTGGTCTTAGAATGAAAAATATGATTAAACGGTCCAGAATGCAAACAGACTATATCTTTGCATGAAGTTAAGTTTATTAATCAAAAATAAATGAAAAAGTCAAAAAATATTTCAGAAAATGAAAAGACAGGTTGGGGAAAATGAAGGGAAAAAAGAAATACAAAATAAATTGGTAAAAAGAGCTGGGAACATTTAAAGAGTAGGGCTAATTTTGTTGGAGCGCCTGGCACAGGACAAAGTGCTTTTTATAGCCTGCCATGTTCGTCTGAAGAAGATGCGTACTCTCTTCAACTTCTTGCATTCTGAGCCTTTATATTTGAAATAAAAGTAGAATTTTTAAACTGGTGTCCATGGAGTGGATGTATGTAAACTCTGATTATTAATGTGGTGCTTTGATGCTACTCACCAGCTGGGGTGTTCTCCACTTTAACTGCCTCTGTAATAGATTCTGCTACTCCACCCAGATCCTCTCTTACATCTACAGATGTTTTTTTTCCCCAAAAAAATTAATACAAATGCAATTACATAATAAAGTACAGGCACATATTTAAAGTGAACAAACATCATGTCCTACTGTGTGTTCTTAATGGAAAGCTAGATTTTTGCAAGAAAATACATCTGCACCTTCTACATGGGCGCTGTGGTCCAAAGAGCAAATCTCTCCCGTTGACTCTGTGATCATAAAGTGTTCAGCAGTTCTGCTCGGGATGGTACGAACCTCCTTACAGTCCTCCCGTTTCTTGGGTGAGAAGTGATAAATAATCAGTGATGAATTGTAAAGGAAATGAATCATCCATTGACCCCACCTGGGCAGTGGAAACTCCACTAATGGACAGCATATTTTGGACTACCATCTGTACAAGTCAGGAAAGTGTGAAGGCTAAATAAATAAAACTGTGGATACAGTCTATATAAATCATTAAAATTATAGTATAAAATGATCTAGACACTTACACTTTCTCCCAGATTGGCCGAGTAATGCTGCTTAAACCCAGCAATGGTAGCAGGGTCTCTATGACTCTTGTGTCTTCTGGTAATGATATTAATGAACTTGTCCCTTGGCATCTAGAACGGGCAGAAGAAATCTCTATTGTATTGAACAATAATAAAGCTGTTTACTTTCTTTTAAATAGTCATAACAGTTTGCATGTGTTTTTGGACAACAACAAAAAAAAACCTTTAATTTTTAAGAATTAAAGCTTTATTCCTAAGAAATAATTGCATTTGAAATGAATATTAGGCTTTGATTACAACACAATTTTCTACAAACAAAACTTATTTTACATCATGCTGCATTTGTGCGCAAGATTACTTTTGTATCCCAGTTTCATATCTCTATATGGAAATGAGCAATCAACGCCTGTAGACTTTGTTTTATATACAGTTATTATGTAACAGAACAAATGGCCACCCGTAGCTCAATTTCTTCTACAAATGTTAATAAATGTGAAACAAAGGTTGTCTGTTGTCCGACAGTGCATAATGGCCACACTCGTGGTCTTACAGAGGCTTTTCTAAAACAAGCGCAGAAGTCACTTTCCCTTGTCTCAGTCAACGTATTTCATCTAATGGAGTTCGGTTACGCGAATATTTTCAGCTACGTCCCATTTATTTAGTTCATTCTCTATTCACTTATTCCGCATTTATAAAATATTTGTGCGGTCCGTTAAATTAAACAAACTCCCTTGACGTAGACAGACGTTTATTAGAAGAACACGAATAACGAACACAGTGGCGCTCACACGAAACAGGCAAGATGAACATGAGCAACGTTGAACACAGCTTACAAACCATAAAATGCACCACGTACGTGAACATTAGCGAGAACACAGACCGACAAGGACGCACACACCAACCGGGGTTTAAACACACACAGACATTAGGAGAATAATCCGGTGCAGGTGTGTGTGACTACATAGTCGTGGTTTCACACAAGACCATGAACTCCCACTGCAGGCGGCGGGCCGTACCACGTGACTAGTGGGGCGGGGAGCTCACTATCAGCCCACTAATTAGTTCTCCGTTCAGTCAAAAGTTCTCTATCATTAAAATGTGTGTTCTCATTTTAAATTCGCATATTGGCTACTTGTTTATAATACGATTCCGTTATCAAATATTTAGTATCTGCCTTTGTAGATAAAACTAAATTCTACTTACGTTTTGTTTTCGTTTCTCAGTACCTCTTATGCGTGAAGAATTGTTTGTAGTCTCTGTTGATGTTTTGTCTAAAATGATCGTCATCGGCAAATCCACTCAATAAACTGATCAGAAATAGAATGACACACATTATGACATAATCGAGCGCTAAATTCTGTTCAGTGGCTGTTTAGAACAACGAAAAAAGTGCAGCTGAAATGACATTATAGTCTCATATCAGAAATCACACTATCACATTTTAAAATCATTTCCCCCTCTTTATGCTATCATTTTGTTATCTGGCTCAGATTAAAAAATCTCAATAAATAAAGTAAATATAACATATACATGTAAACTATATATTCATTAATTAGTAATCCTTCCATGTAGGTACAATTCACTCGCTCTGTGTTCGTTATAATTCAAAGTCATTTGAACACTCATTAAGGATCAAAATGCAACCTAAGCAACAACAACAATAATACATTCTTAAGAAATTATATAATTGTAACTGAAAGTTAGGCTTATTGATCACAATACAATGTTCAACAAAACAGCTTATCTTTAGTCTGGTGTTTCAGTACTAAGGCTATGCAGTTATGCAAACACTTTCTTGCATATTATTTTTTAAATATAGATTTTTTAAAAGTGCAGAATTGTAGCCCCAATATAACCTGCATGTGGTTTTACAGGGGCTATTCCAAAATGTGTTTTATAACACAATGTTTTGATCGCATCTTCACAAAGGTTACTTACTGCCGAAAAGAAAAAAGGTTAGCATACATTTTAAAAATTTTCTTATAGCCTATAAAGAACACCCAACCAAACAACCTAGCTACAAAGAGACAAGGATAAAAAACATCATTACATGTATTATATAGGCATACAGATTTCAAATAAATGTGGTAAGTGCAGTGGACAGGATGGAGTCTAGAATTCATCATCTGTTGAGGCATCCGTGGCAACATCCTCATATGGGTCTTCAATGTCTTCATCAGTCTCACCATAACCTGCCACCTTTAGGTGGTGTGTTTCTTTCACAGCTACCAGGTCTGTCTTCAGCTCCTCAAGCTTTGGGAATACAACACTGTGCAGGCCACGGTAAGCTTGAGCAGAAATTCCTGAAGGGTAGTTTAACAAATCAAACTGGGTAATAAAAGCACCATGAAAAAACAATACAAAACAATCTACAATCTAACAACCAAACATCACACCTCATCAAAAATAAACACAAACAAGCTGTAAACACAACATGAATAATTAACTGATCATATTAATAGGGCTTTGAAAAGTAGGATCTAGTGTAGAATCAGGTATGAATGCTGGGAAGCATTTATAAAGTATCTATGAGTATGGCCCTTTCTAGGAAAGATCATCTGTAAAGCAGTTCAAGAATG